>NC_091938.1:10147500-10190000 GCF_041260155.1 Ptychodera flava
TAAAATGATCAGAAGGTGACAGCATCAGTAAAACTTTGTAAATAAAATTTATAACAAGCACGTTTAAAAATTGAAAGGCTTGTACAGCCTCTTATTGATGTGGGCAACTCGTTATAAAACCTCGGAGCAGATACTCTAAAAGATTGTTTCAGCAATTCAGTTCTGGCAAATGGTACTTTAAAGTTTCATTAAAAACAGATCTTAAAGATCTTTGTGCATCGTACAATGTTAACATGTCCCGGATATAAGATGGAGCCATGCCAAAAAGAGCTTTGTAGACAGACACAACTAATTTATACTTGTAACGATAGGATAGTGGATACCATTTCAAACGAGTAAACATTTCCACAGAGGGAGTGCCAGAGTCACAATCCAAAATTAATCTCATTGCCCGTTTTAAAAGACCGTTTAAACGATCCATATCCTTCTGACTACAACAACCCCAAATACTAAGACAATAGTCAAAATAGGGTAAAATAAAACAATTGTAAAACTGGCGCCTCGCTGAGGTTGGTAGAAATGGCCTTATTCTGGCCAAGAGATATAGTTTACATTTGATTTTTTCACAATATTATGGACATGAGATGCCCAAGACAAATCACTCTGAATAGTAACACCAAGAAGTTTCTCACAATCAACATTTTCAATATTATTGCTACCAAGTTTAACGTTTAGTACTGAACTAGTCAAGTGTGACCGTTTTTGCCTAGTAGTGACCAACATGCATTTGGTTTTCTCAGTATTAGGACACATTTTGTTGTTTAAACACCAATTATTAATATGTTCAAGGTCACTATTTAAATTACATTCTAATTCATCAGTGGTCTTAGCCGACGTGTGCATTGTACTATCATCGGCAAACATCTCAACTTCACATTTAGTTGTATGTAGAGGCATGTCATTAATATATAACAGAAACAGTAGTGGGCCTAGAATTGACCCTTGGGGTACACCAACTGACAATGGTACATTATCAGATTTGTAACCATTCATAACAACACACTGTACTCTGTTGGCAAGATATGACTGAAAAAAGTGGAGAGCGTTATCTCTAACGCCGTAGATTCTAAGTTTTTGGATCAAAATAGTATGGTTAACAAGATCAAATGCTTTTCTTAAATCGAGAAAAATTACACCAATTAATTGTTTTTTGTCTATATTACAACACCATGAATCCAAAAGTGAAGTAAGAGCAGACTGGCATGAGTGAAAAGCTCTAAATCCCGATTGTTTGCCATGTAATAGGTTATTATCTTGTAAGTAAGTAGTTAGATGATTAGGATATGTCGCTCCAACACTTTGGATAAAATTGGTAAAATACTAACTGGCCGGTAATTACCAGGGTCACCTATACTTCCACCCTTATGTAGCGGGGTGACCTTTGCACGTTTCCATAGTGCGGGGAAGTACCCGACTGTACAAAACCGTTTAAAATACCTGTTATCGACGGGGCTATAACATCTGCTGATATGGTTAAAAATTTAGCTTGCAATCCATCAAGACCGGTAGCCTTTTTGATATCTAACGATTTGAGTTGTTTTTCAACAAACTCTACAGTTATTTCTGGTATACAAAAGACCGATTGGGAGTTCTTTTTCCTGGATACAAAGTCTTTGAGATTATCCAGAAAGGAATCTGATTCTTCATTGCTTTTGGTCACATATTTATCAACAACAGATGAAAACCAATTATTAAGACCGTTAGCAATGGAAATAGGGTTATTTAATTCATTACCATTTATATTCATATTCAACGGCATTGAAGATGTTTTACCTGGAACTAACTCCCTTAAATGGTTCCAGAAATCCCTAATAGCACACTGGCCCTTGCTGATTAAAACGTGAATGCTTCTAATGGTAAGATGTTAGGATCATTAAGTATTGACTTGCTTGGTAATATGTGAGCCTTTTTTGAGGCAGTTAAAAAAGCTAATTTCCGTTTGCATCTGTGCATGCTCTTTGAAATTTCAGCTATTGTTACTTGACCTATTAATGCAGAGGAGAGTAATGCCGAAGTAGTCGGATATTTGAAAAAAAAATGAATATTTTGGACAAGATTATGTCATTCCTTCGGTCGCTTTCTCCATTCTCGCCGACTTCTGAAGGCTGCATTGAGAACAGAAGGGTATATGACTCAAATAAATATTCTGAGCGCGGAGAAGATCAATTTATGCGCCGATCTACTATAAATAATCAACGACGTATTGGAACAGTTGTGTATGCTATTTTCTCACGGTAACATCATCAAATAAACATCATAATCTTTCGCGCACGAGAAAAATTACCTTAAATATTGCAATACTGTTAAATTATACATTTAAAATGTGTATCAGAGAATGGCTGAAACCATTTTGGATTACAGGATAAAAGGTGGAACGTTTAGGTGAATTTTGGTACAGTACTCTTTTCTCAAATCCAAAAGAATAAATACATACCAAGTCCTCAATAGCGTAAAAATAAAAAACCTGTTGAATTATGTATCCATTTTCAGCAGCATTGTATCCCTGGGCTTACCCCTGCGATGTAAAATAATTAGTTAATTACATTAATCACTAAAACTGTTTTGAAAGTGATTATCTGAGCGATTCGACATTTAGTAAATTCGGCAGCTCCATATCTGGCATATATCTTTCCTAGGCTGTACACCCGTTATTTAAAATGGGAAAAAGGACAGCTCATTTCCGGGATCTGCAGGCTGTGAATGCTGACGCCATTGCAACTTTTGTACGATTACTGGAGATTTAATTTAAATGAATTATGACTTTCGTCGCTTTCGGTACTTTGAGCTTTAAAACTAAGAGGAGATGTTTGTATGCGATTTTGTGTCTCAGTTCTAGCAATATTCGCATGGCCCATGTATTGTAATGATTCACGTAAACAGTTGAACATCAAGTAGGCGAAATATTTTTAGCACATTACACTACGGCAACATTGAAGATCTTGAAATGCAGCCAAGATGCATACAGAACATTATCCACTTTAACTTGACCTTTTATATGAAGAAGCAATTTGTTTGACAAGGCATACTGTATGTGAACTTCTTTCAGGGAATGTTAATAGTTTTTTCCATTAAAGCGAGCGTATTATGCTTCCACGCTTTTGGCTAACCGACACGATTTTCGCGCTGGAGCACGTCTGGTATTGTCATCAGCAGCCTATGGAATCATGTGTGTGCCTTTCAAAAGAGAATATGACCGACTAGACAAATCTCGCGTGTCTCCTAACACGTCTTCTCTAACGTCGCCTTTCCTCATTTCAATCTCGAAGAGTGAAGAAGACAAACAAACTCCCGCGATGCCCCCGGGGATACAATGTAAGGAGATCAGGACCATGCCGAGATCTAAAGTTCGTAGGGCCAAGTTTCTTTCTCCGTCAAAATTTTCTCAGAAAAAAAAAAAACATTCGCCACAAAGCCTTCCAAAGATGAACGACACTGGCAAAGCAGCGACATTGTGGCAAATAACAAATGACGTCACAGCACCATGTACCTTCTTGCACGTGAGATTAAATTTGCTAAGGGTATAGTACTGCCTAAGGAGTATATAGTAAACGGTACTTCGTAATCATATCTGTACTGGAGCGCACTGATGCTTTATCTCGTTGAATTAAAACGCTGGTCACGTGAATACCAATGCAAATGACTCCATATAGCGCTGCTCATCGGAATGGTTAATTCTAATTAATAAAGCTTAATTTGTGTAAATAATGAGCCACACCTAGTTATAGAACAGTAATCTATAATGAAAAAATTGTACATGATTTTCTGTGTGTGATTTATTAAATATGTACAAATCTGAAAAATCCTACATTGAAAGGACACGGTTTATTGATCGAGGCAAGAATCAATTGTAAAGCTACTCGGTAATTTTAAGTGTGTTATAGTTGTTTAAGATAATTGTCTACAAAAAGCAGCCAGCTATACTTTGTAGCCATACTTGCTGAAGTATCTTCCTGATTTTTTCCCATATATAGGCAGAAAGCATAATTATTTTGTTCATTATTATCATGACTATTATTATTATCGTAGTTTTTTTTGCTGCTGTTGTTTTCGAGGATGATGTTTGCTGTTGTTGTTGTTGGTGGTGGTGGTGGTGATGGTGGTGGTGGTGGTGGTGGTAGTGGTGGTGATTGTTGTTATAGTTATGTTATTGTTGGTGGTGGTGTTTGTTTTGTTGCTTGTTAGTTGTAAGTTGTTAATGTTTAATTGAAACTTTCGTTTTCTTCATCATGCTCTTTTTCCTCCTTCTCCCATTCATCAGTTTTAAATATGTTTGAAACCCTATCATTTGCAGGTCAATTTGTTCATTTAAACCCACTTAAAGAATTGAGACGGTGGCCAAACGACTCAAGATAAAACCACGTGTACTTTCAAAATTGAAACAACCCTATTTTCCAATCTGGCCTTTTACATTGGCTAGAAGTAAAGGAGAAAACACGATTAAGGAAATAAGTTGAAAGTTAAAATGGGCAATTTAAAGTTGTGATTGATAAGTGTAAGCAGAACTGGCTGTTAATAATGCTGACGTTCGGACTATATCGAAAATGATGGTGCAGCGGAAATAGACGTATAAAGGCACTTGACTTCATAGCAACGAAACAACAAGTGCATTGACGTTAAATTCACCTTTGCTTGTTAATCTGATAAACTGCGTCAATTAGTATGTAATGAATGTTAGGGTCCTCAGAAAATGTACTTCCTTAACAATGATTTGTGTGTTGTCATCTGAACTTCACCAATTCCAAGGAATTTAATAGACGCAAAGACAGACGCAGAGCAAGACGCACAGATATGTAGTCACACGTAGTAATGAACAGTTTACTTGTTAAACACACTAAAGCTAGAATATATGTATACTTAAACATATATACACTGTGAGAAATTCAGTAAACATTGACAGACAGAAACATATGTACATAAAAAATACCCTCCCACCTACCCCTTACCTACCTTTCTGCACCTACCTACTCCTACCTCTCTATCTAGCTATCCTGTCTCCCTATTAACCTACCTACCTACCTACCTAGCTACCTACCTACTATATATTTATTTCAGTACACGATTGTATTGATTTATACAATGCTAATACTCATACAAAAAGTTTTTACGTCAATGCTTTTATGAAGAGCCTCGGGAGGTTGGAGAAGCAACTTACAGAAATAATATTCAATTAAAAACCTGAACACTAATTTTTCTTCAATTTTCTCTTCTCAAAAGCAAGCCCTGAACATTCATTTAGATTTCCCGTGTGTGGGCATAAAGACTTCAGCGTATAAATAGCAAACATTTTGTTGACATCCTATCTACTAAATAACAATTAGATTTGCCTGAGTTTACAAACATTCAAGACATTTAGCAATCTAACGAAACGAATTTCATTTTCAAACTCCGTAATTAAAACGGAAACGTCTACGCAAACACAATAAATTCTACTTAAAACATTTCTCAAGTAAAGAAAACCAAACTGAACATAGTCTCTGAAATGGCTTTAGTATATTGAAACGGTACGATTTTTTCATCCGGGTCACTACAAACTTTATCGTTTGTCTTTTTGCATAAAGCTATGTGAAGTTTGAAGGTATCTGAAGCAGCTATTTTCTAACAATTGATTTGACATTCAAGCTTATAGAGTATTACATTTCAAACCGCTGGTTGTGTGCATCAAGTAAAGTAATTGTATTGAATGGCAAGGAAGTTCATAGAGATAATGCCGATGTTGGAGGATTTTCGATCATACAGAAAAGTTGTCATCTGATTTTTGGAAGCTTTTTATTTATACTGATATCGGGTAGCCGTAAAATTTCTCATCCCTTAAGGGAATTAGCAAGCAGTTCGTTAAGGTTGACTGCATAATCATAATTAATTTGTTTTCTTATCCCAATCATTAAACAGTGATAAAAATGCGGCTGTTCATTTACTCTTATTGGCATCATCCTAGTTCTTGCAAATATCTTACCATCATCGAACGGCGCCATCCATTGTTTCTGCTGCGTTTCCAGTTATCGTTATCATGGTTAAATATGGCTATCCATATTGCGTCATCCTAAGACATGAATATAAATGGACAAATTTAACAATGATAACCTTGAAATTGGAATTCTATGGATTAAACAAGTAACATATAGGTATGTAGCATATAGTATTATAGATCGATGAATATGAGCGGTGAAGAGGTTAGGGACCTAAATCTCTGGTAATTGAGTCGACGAAAAAATATTCTCCAAATTATTTCTGACGGAGTTTCATTAATCAAGCGAATGATATGAAATGAAACAGAAAATACCAACACTGCAGTTGATTTCACTCGGTCAAGGTCGAATGATGTCAAGATGAACTTATCAGTCAAAAAGAAGATGCGCTCCAATGACATCAAAGATGACTGATAAAAAGGCAAAACGTCTTTTAAGGTCACTTTAGGTTTCTTTAATCTCCTTAATGTAAAATCTACTTGCACACATGAGACTTTATTACTTGACTTCTTGAGTGGTTCGATAAAGTTGGTCTCCCCAGTTATGCCGGAACATTCAACTGTCTTGTTACCTGTACATAATGCTCGCAGCGCACACAAAAATAACCATTGTTTTTCGACAGTGCATAGCAACACACCCCAAGTGTTTAGCCTCAAGACGTTGAAACGTGCGATCGTCTTTGTAAACAACTGAATAATCAAGACCTAAATATATTTCCATGTAATATACTTTTGTAAGCAGAACTTAGTCATACTGCTGTCTGTTAAGGTAGAATGCGCCTCGGGGACAGATATTCGGACTCTCAAACTTTTATTTATTCTGTTTTGATCTACCACTTGTTGGGGTTCATTTTAAAGATGGAGTAAGAAAACATTTCACCATCTCAGTTTTTCGAAAATAGAAAAAAAATATTTTTCTTCAGAGAGTTAAATCGGGTGTAGCGGCCATTTTATAATTCGTTATCGGTAACTCTCGGGTAATTTGTTTCTTAAGTACCAGAATTTGCACTGTGACCCCAAATATAATCGTGATTTTAAAAGACCGTCACGGTATATTGCCATTGGGAGACTATGAAACAAAATTCTGTGCAGAAAGAAAAATCAGGTACACCATTGCGAAACTCTAACTCATCTGCCTTCGTTTGGATTAGAAAAGCAACTCTGTCTTCCGCCGGGAATAATTTTACAAATCTCACAGAGTTTACTCATCTACTAGCTAAAATGATGAAACCAGGTTATAAGGTGAGGACCCAGACAATGATAAAATGATTCTTCCGCAAAATCAACGAACCAACTGTGTGTTTTATATAAATGAGACTTCCAGGGAAACAAATTATGTAATATCTGAAGACCTGGGGCTTGTGTGATCTATTGTCATGTTTCTTACTTTTGATTTTGTTTTACGGATTAAAATAATATTAAAAGCTTTGACGCATCATTTAGACAGAGTTAACAAAAAAGTGACTGTAATGCCAAATGTCGCCTCGCTGAAAGACGGTAATATGTTTTGTGCAAATTGTTGCCAAAAGATAAATCTGAAGACGGATAACCATCGTGATAAATCGTTACTTGCCAAGAAAACAATTAAGTCTCAATTAATATTATTTTAGCTTATTTCCCGGCTGTGTGATTTACCATAAACTACCACAAGTGAGGCTGTCTCCACCAGTGTTTACAACTCCATGTGGTCTAATTTGGGATTTCTTGGACGAATTTTATTTTGCAGAGTAATTCTGTAAACGTGTGTTGTATTGCTTGGGAAATGTCAATATCATGAATCGATTTGTGGAGATCATTCTACGTTCAAAATACCTCGAAATAATGATTTTACACATGCATATGTTACGACGACGTGTATGGCTTGGCATTTATTTTGGCTTGTTGATTACATATACAGGGAGGAATTGATATTAATGCATTAAATTTGTCATTTAATCTGAACAATATCTCAGAATACAGCTAATTTCTTATACCATATTACCTAATCGTACCAAATTATTACACTACGATACATTTTCAAAGCTCTGAAAATGTGTAAAAATCGAAATACAATAAAGAAAATGTCGATGTACATTTATTGCCCGTTTATCATTTCATTTTAGTTAGCCTTTTACTATAACACTTCCAAATAAGAACCACTGCAGCTGTATTCATAGAAACCTCGCGGTCAGTTATTCCGATATTCTTGAACATCTGTTTTCAAATCACCAACAGAAACCATACGTTGACGCTGAAGCATGTTTAACTTCAGTTGGATTATTCGAAATGTGACAAAAGCGTCGCCATTTCTGCTCTTACTATTTCAAATAAGTTAAGGATGTCAAATTGTAACTTCATACACCTCTTTGCGAGAGGACGCCCTATTTCGATGCAATTTATCCGTCAAGAAGGTCAGAGGATCCAGAGATAGCATGATATTAAGTCAGGCAGTAAAATGCAAGCAGAAACCCTTGAAATTATTCGCAATAGACGTACTTACGATCATGCAATTATCCAATGTTTTTTTTTTATTCTACTTTTTCTCCTCTTAACCTGGCAAAAAATTAGCAGGTGGAAATACTGGAAAGAATATAAAAAGTAGTGGATTGTTCAGCGACTTTCCAAATGTTTCCGGTCTTAAAAGGTAGAGTCACCTCAGTAGACCTTGCAGGATAACTGATTGTTGGCCACGGAAAATATTTCAACTGTGTTCTCGCGAGAATAAAATCGTTAAATGAAACTTTACCAGCCCCTATGCGGTATGTATTATTCGATAAGATGCCTCAAAATTCCCCATGGCGCGTTTTATTGTGAGTTGAGATTAGTTTGAGAATCCGCGCCACGCCCGCTGTTAAATGGAAATTTCATTGAGAAATAAGGGGCGTTCGCAACATGAAGTATAATTTCCGGTGACGAAAACAAAATTTTAGACCAGACAAAAAACTGTCTAAGGTTCTGCAGTTAATGGCGTGATACTGTTGTCGACTTCAGTCAGACTGCAGTCTCTTTTTTTGGAGGGGATGGACTGTTTAAAAATTGAATAACATTCCAATCATAATCAGAATGTCTCCTTTTGTGTCACAAAAAGTACGTCCCTCGGGCCACGAGAAATAGTTCTTTTTCTGGTTATAAGTGCCCGTCAACAAAACGGTTGCGTCAGTTTACAATCGTAAGAACGGCTGTGTATACATGAAACGGCACTTAGTGGAAGATTGGAAATACCAGCGTAGAATCCAGTGGTAAGTTCCCGGTTTGACTTTTTAGTTTATTGTTGAACACAAAAAATTTTCTTAGGTTCATTCCAAAATCTAAAATGTAAAATGTGAAGGAAAAATTGAACGAGCTCGAGCTCGAGAACAATTTTGCCGCGGCGGTGGTGAGGTATCTACTTAAGCCTTAAACGTCAGCTCAATGCACTCAGAAGACCTTAACCGGAGACAAAACCACGTAAACGCATGTAGAAAAACCTCCCCGCACATATACAACTCATGTAAATGAAGTACGGTTAAACCTCTTCTTGCTCTATGGCTAAAATGTACAATAATTAAGGTTATATGCTTGTAGCCATGAATCATATGATGGGTACTCTTAGACCTAAAAATCAATTTTTTTTATTAAATAGATGCTAAACACTTGTTAATATTTGATCTTGAACACCCTTTGAATCTCTTTGTAATGTTGAAAGGATAAAGTAAGAAGCGCTCATTGGTACTTTATTCAATTAGAAATGCAATTGTGTTATATCGAGGAGAAACGTTACCCTCCCTTGCTCCTCTGTCTCCATCTGTCCCTATAAGGTGCGACATTGCGAAGATGATCAGATTTGAATTCTTGGGTCAAGGACCTGGTTGATTGCAAAAACCATTTACAAAATTTGTCTAGATGTCCCCTACTTTGTATAATCAATCCATTCTGTGTGTTTGCATTTCCACCATTCAGCATTATGTGTAGGAAAACATAGTCGCTATTACAGATTTGTGATTGCTTTTGTGATAAGACAACATACTTCAACAAGAGGAAAGCTTCCCTTTAGGGAATTGGTGCCGTGCGTGATGCATATGGTTTGCGACAGTAACTGCCACATCAGATAGTTGTACCGTATACACTGTCTGGTTCCAAGCAGTTTTTGTATCAACAGCAATCTTTAATTGCAACACATAAGGTAACAAAAAAAAAACCAAATAGAAAAGTCTCATGTAATTCTAATCATCATTTCTACGGCTGCCATTTCCCCGAAATGGTCACCGGAAAGATTATGCTTCTAATATCAGTAATATGCATGTTAGCGATCTACATGCTTTGGGTATTCTCGACAAGAATAATACATATATTTCAACATGTACACGCAGATCTTGACAAGGAAAAGGTGGCCATGGGAATTTCACATTTCTGCTCAAAGTTCAAAACTTGTCGTATGGCGTGACAGAAAACCTTTTAAAGGAAAACATGTTTACAGTGAAAAGATTATGAGAAACAATTATGGTAAAGTTTTTCTCTAATAGAACAATAAATAATAGAGGGGAAGTGCAAAAAGTTGTACACAAAATGGAATAAATATTACCAGTATATCCTGTACAAAACATGGAAATATATCAAATCAGAGGAACACTTTCTAAAGGCACTGTATTTAAATTGATACGTTCTGGCCCTGTCTACTGACATACCCTAAGGCAATGAGCAGACTATCATAAAAACACCCATTATCTGAGGTTTAACTTCGTGACTTCATGATATCGAGAGACACAGTCAGAAAAATTACATTCGGTTGGCATTTTTTCTGACTGATTAGGTTTGCGCGCCGCTTCCCGAAGACAAAGCAGCAACAACAGGAAGCTGAAGGCACAACGACTTCAACTGTATGTAAACGATCGAGCCCTTTACTCTGTGCACACAGTCGTTTTGTTGTTCCCTAGTAACCGGTTTCTCCGATTCACATTCAGCCGAGATGTTTTCAAGTCACGGTGGATCGTATCGCATGTCTTCTTAATATGCCATAATCACGGTACAAATGTCTCTATACCTCGATACGGGTGACATAGCACTCCACGAGTTCGCTAAACATTATGTCGCGGTATATCCCCCGCAACGTTAGCTTTGCCTTTCTGCCTTGTTCAGGCAGGTGTGACATGTGATTGGTGGTGAACGATGTATACATAGAAAGGCATCAGTCATACGCTGTCGTTGTTCAGTCGCTGCTTAACTTCTCCGACGTTGACGTCTATCGCCGAGCTCTTCAAGCGACTTCAAGTACCATTTTCAGATACGCGAGTAGACTTATAGTCAGAATCTTTCTGATGTTAAAAATCCAGTGCAAGGTTTTATGGTATGTATATGTTTGTACGTATATTTTATTTATGCAAAATATCACGGTAGTGAATTCTTCTTCTGTCGCAATGAAAGTGGAGTCTTTCCAAGAACGGTAAAAGGAGATTTACGTTATAGCCGTCACATTCGTCTGCCAGTTTCATTTAATACCCTGACTGTCAGAAATGCATGTGTGAGTATTCGTATAAGAAGTTTCAACTGTATCCAAAACAGAGCACTGCTTTTGTCTCGCTGAATCTGTCTGGCGCCCTTTCGCTTGTTTTTGCCCTGTGTCTATTTCGATGAAATTCTGTTCGTCTAAGATTGTGTGGCAGAACCATTCATCTTTCCGCCAGACGATGTGGTAAACCTACAGGAGATAAGGCCAACGACATCGATACATGATGTAGATACTTGTTGATAAGCATATTTTGATGCAGCTAAGAGGTTATCTTCTGCAGAAATTTTCAAAAGAACAAATGTTTTTTAAACGTTACTTCATATGTCGAAGTTTTTCATCTATAGAAATTGTCTATGATGAATACATTGTTATGAAAAAATATGGACTAGTGTAATAGCCTTCTTCCATAGCTAAGTAACGATAAGCCAGATCTGTCATAACAAAATGCACTTCAAATTGTTCAAATGTCCTGATGACTGATAAGCTCAACATGATTCGTTTCTCGACATAAGGTCGCTGACGCTATGCCGATAGGCTCTCTGGGAATATCAGGCGAGTACATCTCGCTGTAACCGTCCCCAGTGAGTTTATTGCAGTTGTAAACACCATTTTTGAACACCATAATTTAAAATTGTACTGCCCTGTGAGGTCGTCATAGCTGACTGTTCTTTCAGTTTGAAATACTGATTGTTTATATCGTGCAGCACATCAATCAACAGCTGTTCGCTGTAAAATGAAGGCATTTGACATCGATGATTGTTAATTCAAGGGTCTTGTCCAACTGGTAGATCTCGATTACAGAGAAGTTAGCTCGCCAACGTGAGTACGTGCTGTTTTCATTTCCCGTCTAGCGGTTACGAATATAGTTCATTTTCGGCTAGTCGAGCTACGGAGCACAGCATTGTACCTATTACTCGGTTGTCAATGTCATTAATGGATTATGCATTTGTAAGGATGCACTCAATAGCTCGGCAAAAGCACGTTATTGCTCGATATGTATTGGGTGTACTCTGGTATGTCATACGGAAGGGTACCCCACGCATGTTGGAATAGAATAATATACAATTTACAAACCATCGGAAGGAATATTTGTCGTAGTACAAACACGTCAAATGGTTTGTCAGCAATGCATTTTTAAACTTTCACAATTTATCCTATAGCGTTGTGTTTAATGTTCGTTGAGCGTAGTTCATGGTGTAGGCTTTATTGCACAGAAAGCAGCTCGGTTTGTTTGCGTGCCTGAACGCGTATGATAGTAAACCCCTGTGCTCAGATTTGATCCACTGTCCTAGATAAGGCGTTTAAGTAATACAGAGGAAAATATAACAAGCTTCGAATACTGCTTAGTATTGTCAAAGGTTATTTTAAATGGATGGTCACGAACGTAAGTTTACTTTCTAATTCGATTTAATTTCCCTTCAGGGAAATTTTGCACTCCTCGAAATGAGAGCTCATATTGGAACAACCACATGTATAAGGTTATCGAATATTCTCTGCTGAAAGTCAGCCCTCGTCAAGTTTCGCTTGCAGTTACCCTAGATGGAATATGCTCTCTTTTATCGGGAGACTAATCTTCGCTTAATGCTGAACAGATTCCCTGAGGTCTTTAAAAAGTTAGAGGTACGGGGAAATGATCCTGTCAGAATGCCATCTCGATGATTTTTGCCTTTTTCATGTTTGAATTTTAGATACCAGTGACCATAAGGGACAGGGTACAACTATGTCTGAGTAATAATGTCGCAGTCCAAATATACAGTTAAGTATCTTGTAAACACCGAACTGCTACAATATTTCACTAAAGGAAGTTTTACGGCATAATATGGTGGTTTGACTGCAAATCTCGAGCAAGACTCAAGAAGGCAGATTCCACATGGAAAAAGTTTACAAATCAACGTAATCTCAGGGAGTCCATTCGTTTTGAAATATATTTTAGGATGCCAACGGAAACCCTACTTTTTAATAATGCAGATTTTGACTGTTATTTTTCAGGTGCGCGAAATCAGTAGTTTTTTTGTCACCGTTGCATGACGGGAATTTTATGTAGCATGACATGTTTTATCAAAACAAGTTTACTGCAAGCAACACTTTGTGATTTTTGCTGTGCTGTTATGCTGCCTGAGTATTGAATACGACTTTGCACCAATCACGGTCGTCAATTAATTTTTAAAGAAATATCCGCACATTGCAATTTTGACGGCTGAGACATTTTAAATTCATTGTTACATTGCTGAAAGTTTACCTGAAATTTCAGTAATCATTGGCCGGCGACTTTCCAACTACTCCGGGACTGTGAACCTTCAAGTGCCATAACAATCATTTACAGCAGGGCTTTGGTAATTTGTATATGTGTGTTTGCTATGACAACGTATTAAGCTTGTCAATGAGTGTGAGTGCAATGTCAAGTAATGCTTAAAACATGTAAGCTGTCTAAAATTTGATTTTTGAAAATTTCGGTAGTGAAGCCATCCAACACAGCACAAATGAAATTAGTAGTCTTAACCAGGTGGTCGATTTATATGGACAAGAAAAAAGGTTTACTATATGTACATGTACACGTTTACGTTATTTGAAACCATTCATATTGCCACACACAAAATAATCCAGTAAAAGTCAGGTAGAAGGTTGTAAGTTGCTACAGTTTTAGCCTGGATTTAATGCAAGATTTAATATAAGGACACTTTTCAAAAGAGCGTTGTAAATATTGTATATGAACTCTCAAATAGTGAGTTAAAGCGATCAGCTTTGATTTAAAGCAAATATATGACCTTCGTAAGCAATATTGTCCTAAACCTAAAACTACATTACTGCAGATATGTTACTTCGGGCTAATCATTTCCTGATGTCTCTTGCTTTGGAAGAAACATGAAACTTTTATATGAGTAATATTCTATGCTACTGTACAAGTTTTTGATTTATTCCATGTAACTAATAGTTTGTTCAATTATGCTTAATGATTTTCTTTACGTCATTGTTTCAATCGCTGCCTCAGACGGGAACACGTGCGCAGCTGAAAGATTCTTTGAAAACCATACCCTGGTGATTGTTACATAGTTTTCCAGAATGGTCTTTGTTTGACTAGTAATGATCCCTGTAAAGGTAATCAGCTGCAAGCAAACGTATTCATAAGTCTACAGTCCAAAATAAAATGAGACGCCATCTTAAGATTATAATTGATTGATACTCAATACTGATTACTAGGAAGGAAATAAGCCAGGTAGATACTGGTAAAGCAAAATATGCTTGTCCCCTTTCACTTGTAAGATATAATAACGACAACATCTGCGCAATGTGTTTATTTTTCACTGGCAATATCATTGTTTTTTAACTGTACAATGAGCCACAATTGTGATCCCTGTTAGCTCTATGGACACTCCAAATTTTCTGCCTAATTAATGTTAAGCTTTTGTCGAGGATGAAGTCTCATTTTGTTACCTACACCAATGACATAACGTGCCGTTCAAATTATGATTGAGTTTTCACTTTTATGGCAAACAGTGTTTGATGCACACCGATATTTGGAGGGGTGGAGTTCCATAAAACTTTGTAAAACGTCGCAGTAAAGTTCCTATAGCACTTTATCATCAGATTTTCCTCCAGTTAATTTAAGTACAAGTAATTACTGGCGTCATCCAGAAATTACAAGACAGGAACTTGTTAGAGCACCTCTATCGAAACTCTTGCCTGTTGCTTTCTCTGTTTTTGTTGTGTCGCTCAATATTCATTTACCAGTTTTTGCGATTGAGATCTATGTATGATATTTACTTATTCACCATCCAATTACAATCCATCGTTGGCTGTTGACGTAGAATAAAACCAATTGTTCAGACATATCCGACAATGTAGCGGTAAAATCACGTGATCTTTATATGACGTAGATTAGTTTGAAACTTGTGGAGAACAGGTCGATTGACGCCCTCTCGCATGTAGTTGAAAGTAGTATGCCAGGAGAAAAAATACGCTGTCTTTGGTCATGCGCAGATGAAGTTTCAGCGTTGAAAGCTGATGTGCAGTTGATAGATGTTCCTGGTTGGTCATTGACGTGCACATCTTGCCTCGCATTCTGCTGCCTGTATTTAATGAGCAGCGGCGAAGACAGCCGCTTCACGCGTTTATTACCTCCCCGAGGCAAAAGACTCTAACTTCCGTCTATGACTTTAAAGTCAAGCATGATTTCGACAATAGGCCGCAAATGAGATATCGGTGATGTGACAATTTTACAGACAAAACGGTAAAAGTTCGGAAGAGTTATTTGAATTCGCGAAAGGTAGGTGGATGTCGTACATATACGATATATATATTTTTTGTATCGTCCTCACATGTTACGCAATAATGTTATACATCGCTGCTTACTCCTTTTGACATCAAAATTAATACTGAGAGGCCAAAGCTCTGACTAAACTTGCTATCGAATATTGTGATTGGCAACACAATGTTATCTTCAGGACCTTCTGAAACAGTCTCACTTCGATCTATTAATTAGCTATGGCATTGCTTTTTCAAGCAAAGTGAAGTCAAATATACTGATATATACCAATTCTACGGTAATATCTTCAATCGAGCTTTCACACAGAAAAAAAAATTCTATTGTTTGTACATTGATCGCTTTCGCTTATATACAATTGTGATATTTATTACTTAGTAATAGTGTACACGTCAAAGTTCAATTATGTTGTCGATATGTTCACACGCTTGAACTCGTTGTTGAATTTGCCCGTTATATCCTTATCTATAAATCATTCAGTATATTGTATGTCAAAAATCGTACTTTATAATAGGGAACCTCTATTCATATTAATTTGATGGAACGTGTGTCATATATATAGCGCTCTTTGATTAATGCTCGTGTGTTGGATTTCTTAAATAATAACCAGAAACCGATCTAAGGAAGTTGCAGGACCCTGATTCCAATGACAGTTTACTCATGAAAGGGATACATCCTTTATGAAGATTCATGTATATCACGTCGTTTGCGTCTCCTTGTCTAAGAGCCAATGGATCATAAAGAGATCAATCAATCTGTGTCTTTCGGATTGCCTTACTAAGTATACTAAAATTACTATCACCCCTCTCTTCTGAATGTCTGAAATTCTCTTGCAAGAGTAGGAATTGTTAAAATATACAAAAAAGTTATTTTTGATAACGTTACAAAATGAAACAAGGAAAACATTTTTCTTGGGATATGCATCTTTATCTTTTACATCAAAATGCCGGAACACGTTGGGGTATTATATTCACAGCCCACGAGAAAGTCATAATGCTAGCCGATGCAAATAAATTAAAAAGATTAACTTGTCAAACAACATACTTAGCAGGCAGGGCGCAGAATTACCATGTAGATTGATAAAAACAAGACTTTCACAGGCTTTTCATTAAAAGTATACTTAAGAATAAATTCATTCAGTTTGTATTAACAGGTTGGCTGCTTTTTCGCTTTTTTTAAAATTAGCCACAGCTGTTTCTCGATGTTATGAAGTATTCGCCAGACAGCCTCATTTCATCGTAAAGCCCTAGGGAGTATTTCAATGGAAATACTGTACAGATTTTCACTTTCTGTGTAATCCAGGATCTGGTCACTTTATCTGTTGCAACACGGGATCTTGATTAAGTAAAGATAAATGTGTGCCACCATAGTGACCAGCTTTATGGCTCCCTTGTTGTCAAATGTTACGCAAATGTTTGGTAATCTTGTCGATGGTGTCAATAAGTTTGATCAAGAATATCTTTGAAACTAAAATCTTATTTAGTTTATCTACTTTATCTTTTATCGAGTGAATTTGGCGATAGAATGGTGTCCGAAAGCTTTCCGCTTCGAACGAATCTTCGATGTGACCTTACGGTTTTTCCCTTCTCGTTATATTAACCGATTTCTCATGGGGACCCCGTCCCACTTTCCATATGACGCACAGTCTCTCTGTGAGCTTGGCAAACAATTATTTTAATTTGCATGTTAAGCGATGATGCGACACATGACTGCGTCGTTGAGTCCTCCCCAGTGGCATGTCGGTAAGCGCATTCAACTCACTCTCTCGGGGTCTTCTCGAACCTTCATCAATGTCGAATGGCACGAACAGGTCAACGACAGCAAATGGATGCAGCTACACAGCAACAGTTGGCATAGCTCAATTGATTTTATCTTCATCACTATTCTGAGGTACCCGTACATGTTGAAAAGATATGACTCGGCTAACTATCGCAATATACCATGCTTATTGATTGCGTAGCATCATGCAGAATACAAAACCTCTCTGTATGTCACTAGCTGTTAAGTCAGCCTTTTGATAGATGTCTGCAGTTTCCTGTCACCACTTACAAAGCTCTCATAGAATACGAGCGCCTTACGACCGATTGACAGATTAAAAGTCAGTACTCCTACATGTGCCGCCCCAATGTCATTTCAATCCAATAATTTAGTGCATTAATATTTTGTGTACACAAACCGAAACGTGCGATCGGTCACAGTTTCCACTCGTCAGACTCGTCTACCTGACCACTGTCCTGAAGCCAAGGAAGGCAAATTGTGCGTCTCTTCCCGAGTGTTTGCAAATCTTGTCGGACGCGACTTCGTGTATTACCCCGGGTGCACCTAGTCGCTGAACCGGTGATCCTTAACGACTTTCCTCGACTCGAAGGAGATTATCGCCTTTGACCGTTTGAACCGCTGATCAGGATGAATTAGCCTCTTGGCTATCGAATCCACTGTAAAATTCCATTCTTTCGGTAGCGTGCGGTCGCTGCTAATTTGTAAGTTCACTCTATCTCCTAGTCACACATACAATAATATTATCCTCCTACTATTCAGAGGAGAAACACAGACGGTGTTCGATAAGATTTTGAACACATTTACTCATACATATTGCTTCCAAGTTATCATGGGCAGTGATATGTAAGAGACTTATTGAACTCCTTCTGCGACAACTTTCATGCAATACAGTACGGATTAATTGACTCGCGAGTTGTAGTCTTGACGAAAAGGTCACAAAGCCAGGACCTCGAATATGACTTTAAAACGCACCACATGACAATTTATCTTACGTGTGCTTTTAAGATTCTGCCACCAGGTTTATTGTTTTCTATCATATATTTTCCATGTTTAAATACAGCTCCAACTGTCATAAACGTAATTATCGTACATTTAATTAAAATGCATTGCTGCCATATGGTAACTCACGATATGAAGTACGACTATTGCTCACAACTTAATAGTCCTCATAACATAACACGAGTCTGTTTGCTTCTGAATACTAAGTTCGTGTTAATGTTACTGGTGTCAGGAAGTGGTTCTAAAAGAGGTGATAAGTACCGGAAAAAAGAAGTGTCAACTACCTTTACACGCCATTCCCATGACTGCGTGTTCGTTCCAATGACCACCGGCGAATATAATGACGTCATGGAAAATATAGAAGATAATGATCACGCATTGGTGTCCAATAATTATCAGACTTGGTATCTCTGTATTGAAAGAGAGTGGGCTGTCTGTAATATTATTGATATAATATACAATTCAGAGTGCTTCAATTCTGAGATAACCTTCATCATTCAAAAGTGCCTATAACCTATTCACTGGGAATAAAGTGATCAAATAAGAGCAGACCCATGGCATACCCCCTGCAGTAACATCTGATGACTTTCTATTTGAAAATTCCCATGATACAACTCTTACTCTCAGCCGGAGGGAGTAAGGGGGCGTTCTGAAGATCGATGTTTGAACCCAAATGCGCACAATGGCCGTTGTGCATTTCTTCTCGTATTACGTCCATTTACAGTCTTTTACACGACAGGGAGTTTTGGCGTGTTCATCACGTCCTATCAAAAAAAAATAATGCAATAGCTTCAGTTTAATGAATATCGTTGACAATTCACTGGTTAGCAAAGAACGTTCTTTAATTGCGCTGTATTGCCGTCTGTGGAGCTGAAACTATGTACGCGATATATGTGTGGACGAATAAGTCGAGCTATGGATTACAGAAACTTTAGGGCTTTTTACACATTAGCTTCTGCCATACGCAAACAGCACGTATCTCTTCTCCCTTGAAGGTTATCAACAAGCTTTGGTAGTATCAGAGTAGTGACAACATTGAGATTCTTTCACGCTAAAGAACTGGCAGAAGCTAATGGCAACACCTCACCTTTGTCCAGCACAAACACAGTGGTATTTCCCGTCGACATTAGCATCAAAGATTGATAGCATAATGGACCTGAAACGTTACGCTTATACAATGCTGTGTCATTTTTTGATGGTTATATATATATATATATATATATATATATATATATATATATATATATATATATATATATATATATATATATATATATATATATATTATTTTCATACTATTTTTATTTCCACAGCCGTTTGAAGATCAATTGCAGTTGAATATACAAAGACAAACTTAAAATGCTGCTGCGTTAATTGCAATAATTTGGAAATTGCGCCTTAGACAAAGCATCGACCGTTGACAAAACTGCACAGACTCCAATTTGTTCAGTGACAGACATCACTTTAATTTCAATTTAAAATATATCTTCTAATACAAAGATTTACTCGGCCTTTTTGTGGTAAAAAATTTCACAAAAATCATCTGATTCATCTTGAGAGTGTGACTTGACATACTGACCTTCAAACGAAATCACATAAGTTCCGTGTATTCGATAGGATCCGTCATATTCAGGTTCCTTTTGTTTGTTTTTTTAAGTAATTTTCGTCGATCTAACGAAACTAACTTTTCACCTGATTCAAAAAACCTTAAATTAGCCAACTTCTAAAAAGCGTTTTGTTACATCTAACAAATGGAGTCGAAAATGAAGTAATCATTGATAACGTTCAGTAACCTAATATAAACGTATCCAACTATTGGTAAATCGGTAAACATGGTTTAATGAATTGCAAGGCTTGCCTTTGTCAGTATCTTTATGTATAACGGAATCATGCTGTGTGGCAGAGTAAACTCGACATTTTAGTCGGAAAAATTATTTCATTGTTCTGAAGAGTTCTTGATTCGCCGCTTCCCCATTAGGCGTTTCCAAAATGAAATTTCTTGTTCAGCCTTGAAATATGCCAAATATTTAGGATTAAATTATGACAGTAAATAACTCCTTTGATTTATTAATCAATTTTTGTCTTGTATCTGTGTCATTATTATCGGTGTCAAATTCTCGGCGCACTGGCCTGCTTTTGATTACAATAAAATTGAACATATCCCATTCTTATGAGCAAAATAGTGAATACATTAAATAATATCATGAAACAAAATAATGTTCGAATTATTTTCCAAATCAACTGGTGGATTCTTGACGTAGTTACATCTGCACTAAAATACTCAAGGAAGGATAATGATCTAATACGACGGTATGTTTGCTCTCTGAATATCAAGAACATGAGGGTCAAAAATATCGGGCAACTTATATGAATGTAACGTGTCACGGATGGGTGCACAATACAAGACATTTGTGACAGTTCATACTTGTAACCGTGGTTACGCGTTCGAGACTCGCCATGATGAAAATGTCGCACTTTTATTTCGAGCTGAGTAATCGATCGAAAAGAGTTGATATGCAGTGTCTGTAAGAAAAGAGAACTTTGCACTTTCTTACGTATTTGTGATGTTTTTTTCTACCTGCAGATAAAACATCATTCGCCTGAAATCTAGATGCTATAACGAGCACAGCGAGTCAATGTCAGGGTAAAAAGTAACTGAATCTTTGGCTATGTAACCAAACAGCTACGTCATTTTCAACGTTCTCAGATTTAATTTCGTCACTAAAAATTTGGCCATTCATCTGAAGCAAAGCAATAGTCAGAATACTGCAATTCGGATGTGTGTATATATACAAACGTAAAACATTTAAGCCAAGTTTCACACATTCTAGCTATCATCAAAACTGGAGCGTGGAGATTTATTTGTTGAAATATACTCTTATAATTGTGAAGGGTCCTACCACATTGGTGGCTCAGAAGTTGGACGTATAAAATTGCCTTCATGGAGGCACTTGAATACCAAAACAAGGCATTATTCTACACTTGTGATATTACTTCAGCATTTAACAGTGTCACCTTTTCATCAAATCACATATACAAAAGTGAAAACACATCAGATAAAGAATTGAGGAAAACATCATTCATATACGATGCATTATATGTACCACTGAATCTCCCGAGGAAAATTATTTGAGTGTGAGAGTCGGTCTTCCTGTTATTGGAACTCGTTTGATCGACTGAAAAAGCAGAATCGAGGTACTTATTTTCAGACCCCCGATAGCGGTTTTAAGCATGAAACTTGTAAGTCTGTTCATTTTCAGCGGGCATTCAATACGTTCTGAAAAGCACTAGCTATTTCATATTGAAATGAAAGTAAAATGTAAATTGATTTTAATTTGGACAAATTTTATCAATTACAATACATTATCTAGAAATAACAACGGCAGTTGTCCTTTCCAACGTGACGTGCGAAAATAGCTTAAACGGATAATAAACGTATACGTCCTAATGTAAAATTATCTTTTCAGCGACAAATGACGATCGTTTATATATGTCACTTCACCGTCGTTTAGGTAACGTAACTGCCGAATCAGCTCTAACGTATGGCTATGTCAGACAAGCCAGATTTCGAAACTTCAAAGCATAGGCAGAGAAACGCCGTCGAACCCTTTATGATTGACTTTTCAAGTAAACACAAATTGCACTCATCATCCTAACCCATTTATCAAAGTCAGAATCAATCAATATGTGGCGCGACTCGCTTCGGGGCCAGTTATTAATCCCGGTGAGGATAACGTCATGGGGTATTGAAGCAGTGCAATTTGGCACATCATTTGCATCCTATATAGATAATGTAAACAGAAAGGTGGTGCCTCTGAGACTAGTAAAATTTCATAATATAAAGCGTGTTGAGGTAATTGATTGGTTCTAATTCAAGCGTGCAATCGAATGCTCAGGGCATTATTAATAAGTAATGCTTGGATCTAATTTCATATTATTCCGTGATATTTTATTTTATGTGTTCTGTTACTCGCAACAAAGAAGTTGCAGATGGTACCTTCGGAAAGTTGATGGACAATTACATGTTGAGTGCCAAGCACCATGAAATTACAACCTGTTAGACGGAGGAGTATGTCACGGAAGCAACACAGAAGAAACGTGAGGGTAATGTTTCAAAGGATCGTATCGTGTTGATCACGACTGTCGTTAATTCTGCTCATATTCTGTAGACACATGCACTTTCCCCAACTCTGTTGTTTTTACTACAAATAACATTTCTCAGTCCTGTTAACAGGAAATGGGGAAACGCATAAAGGAAAATGTATTAATCTGTGAACAAAGCTTAGATTGGAGGTTGTATAATTATGTCGACACCGGGTTTATATTATTCAATACACAACTCTTCGGCCTATATTTTCTAAAACTTTCATTTATAATAATGATATGTCCTCAGTGAGACTAAGGTTGCTTTGTATTCAAGTACACATACTATTGAGCACGTTATACTGTACTGTGTCTTACGCATGCTTCCGTTCTTTACAAACGACTTCCAGACGTCCTTATGGCGTAACCTTTAATTGAAATAGAACGCTTTGGGCGGACTACAATGAAAAAGATGCATCACTTAAAGATGATCGAATATATTGTTCTTATTTATATCCGTCTCGTCATAATAATCTATTTCCTGTGATTCAGCAGGCAGTAAATTAACAATTAAATTATGTTAAAGTCTCATCAGTATCGGCTTATAAATATGCTGTCGTATTTGACTCTGCAAAGCATCCCCGATCTTTGATGTAAGGATTGTCATATATAACTGTGAGCGTCTTTCGATCTATTTTCATCTTCACGAGAATTCGTAATTGCAGTTCCCATCAAACTGATTCAACTTAGTCGAACATAATAAAAAGGAAGTATATTTCAAACTACATCACATTGATTGATGTAACAATGACGTCAGATGTAATGACAGCGAACGTTTCTATACCCCTCGTGACTGCTTCAGTGGTTAAATCACGGTAAAGATATTTGGACTTGGTATGTCTCGGTTTGCATAAGCCTTCGTGATTATTCCAACTATACACCGAAAAGATACGGACAAGTTCTTTCGCGCAAATTGGACCGAGCAATATCTTCAAGTCAGCGTTATATCGGTAATAATGGGATCGTGATTCTCTCTATGGACTAAGTGAGCTGAGCTGTGGTCGGAAAGTGCTTGAAGGATCTCAGGGCGTCAAGTTGTGATTAAACCATTGTGGGGACCGAGCACAATTAACGGCGGGGGGGGGGGGCGGAAGAGAAAATGGGGGGGCCACGAAAAAAAATGAGTGTTCTTGGGGTGGGCCATGAAAATTCCAAGGAAGGTAAGGGGTGGGCCACCAAAATTTTTTACACCATGACAGACAGAGAATATTTTTCAGCATTTTTGTTCCTTGTTGAGGTTGGAGTTCCTTGTTAAACTTCTTGTAGCGTGATGAAATACCAAGTCTTGAACCTCACAATGCAGTTGTTCTGTGTAAAATCAGCAATATTATGATTAAAATAGCACAACACAATACTGACAAGTATATTCCCTTACAAAACTGAACTGCCTATTAGCCAGTCCACATAACTGTGTGGAACAGGTGGCATGGCTATTTGAGGGAAAATAGGCAGTCCATAGCAGCCCAACCTGCCACATGCCAGTATTGGAAATACGACATGTTAAAATTTGAACATTCATCACAAGCTATGCATGTGAAATCAGGCTCAGCCATGTGAAGTAACCATTCATTAGCAGTCCTATTGAATTCATGACAGAAGGGAAGATTGTCAATGGATTGAATGGTAGCTTACACATGTGGCAGTAAAAATTTAGACATGCATTAATAAACTCCAAGGACTGACTTGTTTGTCAATTCTCATGTTTTCATATCCCTATTGTCTATTTAATTTAAATAAATTAGGCAGCACTCATGTGTAGAGTTGTTTTTACTTGAGTTAAGTTTTTCAGGTGAAATTACTCATGTTTGCACAATAGAAATGTCACATGGGTCACAGCACTGGTTACCAGTTAAATTGTTCTCAGACTTAAATATTTAGTGGATACAGAAGCAACGGTTTGCCATTTTAAAGTGACAGTGTAAAGCTGTAAGTTTTTGATTTTGTTAATATTTTTGTTATGAATTACTTTATTGGTTCACAAATTTAAGTTGAATTAGCTCGTTGATATTATCAATACAACCAACATACACTTTGTGTGCATGTATATTATAAAAGTCCACGTGTTATTGTGTTCAATTAAAGTTTAGTCCAGACCAAAATGTGTTTACCAACAATAACAATGCTGACTTTACATAATACAGGTTGTGAACACTGGACATTTGAACGTGTTTTAGAAAATAGAATAACATTTGCAATACTGGCTAACATGATTTTGAAAGAGAGAAAAACCTGTAGTCGATGTACGAAGAACAAAATTTCTGCCAAAATTATGAAGTTACAGACTATCCCTTAAATATAGTTAGAATTAATTTAATTCATCTCCATTCAAAAAAAAGAGACCAGGATTTTCAGCATAAACCAATGAATATGACAAGAGGGGAGTAATGCAGATGGCTGCGAACGTCTGTGAGTAGTAAATTAAATCAGATAAATCAGCACAGATCAAATTTTAAACATCGTTTATTTTTATTTTCAAAATGTGAAATAATAACACATGTTCACCGCTAAATATTCAATATGATCGGAACCTGCATTCTATTGAAAGGTACTCACATGGTTGGATCTGTCAATAAATTTTGTCAGATCATCACACAACGACGAACACACTTGCGACGGTTCTGCATCTGCCATTGTAAAACTTTCGCGATCACAACTTACATAAAACTTAATGGAAACGCAGTACAGGTACTGTTCATCCCCAAACCGTTCAAAAATCGAGCCGGATCGACTAACGGTTCTGACGATGTATGATGTCGTGACTTTGGAAAGAGTTGCGTTTCCGAGAGTGGACGGCACGCAACAGGGTATGAACGTAAGGGTCCCGTAAATGAGTATGCTGGAATTTAACAAGGCTGATCAGTATTGCAACGGGGTTCACTTAGTGTGCTGGCTTAGTGTGCTGGACTTCCGTATTTTAACTGATCTCTTCATATAAAGTCATTTTTTGCTTATTAGAAAAATCTAAAAGAACAGTTTACGCGTACTTGAAATGTCAAAATTTGCGACGGTCACGACCCTTGACCTTTCGAATTTGACCAATGCTTTGTGTTCCCACGCGATCGTTATCGGACACATTATGCGTTGCATCTCTCAAATGAGATAACGCATAGTTTTTTCAAGTATTAACGGCTGTTCAAATCTCCAGCTGAATCTTACGAATTATGGCTGATTTCTCAGTCATTTCTTCCCCCAGTGACGACACATTTTTAGTCAAAACAGCAAGTGAGTTAGGTCTATGTATGTTTCGGTGGACATTTCCCCGCGACATTGTTGGATGCAGTGACCGAGATAGCAAGTCGCCGTGGACGATAATTTTCCATTGATCCGGTAAGTATTTGAAATGCATATTTATAAAGGGCAATTACGAAATTAGTATGCCTTATAGAGAGGCTTTTCTCTGCACATCGATGTTTCCCTGGGAAGCTTGGCTTTGTATATGGCCCGACATTTTTAACCTGAGCTGAGGGCCAGTGGCAACAACTAGTCAAGTCAATACAACTTACCACAAGCCCAATACATTTCTAGATATGTTACACTTTTAATGTGTTAATTTGCACTCGCAAAGATGCATGTAAAAATTCCTCTATGTGTATGTAACAAATCACACACATGTTCTGAAACTGTATTGTAAATTTGTTGTCTTAATAAATGTTGCTAAGTTCATTCTCTTCTTTCTGTTTCATTTCAGTGTGCATATCAGCCAAGGCCCAAGAAAAATTCGGCAAGAATAATCATGACCTACCTAAAGAAGTCTTCATATCAAATTTCAAAACAAAATAGGACATGAAAGACGAGACTTGGCCAGAGCTAAATGAACTCTTTTAAAAACTAATCTTTGACTAAATCACTTTTCACTGTGTCTATGAAATTTGTTGAAGCCAAAAATTTATTAAATTGGTCATCAGACTTACAGATATAGGCCTATTTTGTGCTTTTTATTTTGAACGTTTGGAAAGGTGAGTCTGCTTGTGTTTGCTGTGATCAGGTGAGTCTGAGTTGCTTTTAACTCTGTTTGGCCTGTCTTAGTTTTAGGCCAAATATGGTTAAATTACATCTCTAACCAATTGTATCATATAATACATGTACACTAAAAGAGCCTGTGTAAAAAGTACTTGATTTCACTGGAATTTGATTTCACTTATTTGATATTTGCTTACACCTTGCAAACATGCAAATGTAACAATGTTTACCAAATTCGTAACAGCAACATCAATAAAAGTAAAATCTGGTGTCAAATCAGTACTTTTCATGGTGCTCTTTTTCTGCCAGGATGACCCTGTCATTCATATGTGCATTCAAAATAACCGTTCGTTCACATACATGTGAACAGTTCAAAATAACCATTCGTTATTCAAAATAACCATTCGTTCACATTTATGTGAATGGCTAGCTGAAATGAATGTGTACTGCCTAACTGCCTATTCCCTATGCACATACAGTTAGCCATGCCAACTAGCCATGTGAATGCTAATTTCACATGGTACTGACAGACATTCCTGTTCTATAAGCTAGCTGTAGGTGTTACAAGTAGTAAAGCTTGAACATATGTTATTTTGTTTATTATTTATATATTTATTTGTTTATTATTTATTTCAAGAATGCAAGAATGTTGTTTTCACTAAAGCATATATTAAAAGTTATAAGGATTATATATATGTGTACAACTTTGTACCCATGTAATCTTTCTTTTTTTCGGGGGGGGGGGGGCCACAAAAATTTTGTTGCCGGTGATGGGGGGGCCACTAAAATTTTTGCTGGTGTTAGGGGGGGGCCTGTAAAAAATTTTGCACCACATATTTTCTCTTCCAGCCCCCCCCCCCCGCCGTTAATTGTGCTCGTTCCCTTAAACCATTGTGGTTACCGTCTTGCGATGGAAACGTGATTATTCATGTCTTGGACGTGAGGGTCCAATTTTGACGTTGATTATGAAGGATCACGGAATCCGTCATTGACTGAAAAGAGTAAAACTATCCAGCATGCTGACATGACAATTATGTAGTACAGAGATAAAAAACTCTTCCCGCAACGAGATTTTAATAGAACACGTGGGGGCAGAAGGTAGAGGCCGTGCTAGGGAAGGCGTATTCTCAGCTTTGTTGTCCGCCTTTATGTATGTTAGTTACCACATGTGCAATAATTGAAACATACATACGGATCTCTTGTCTACCAGATGATTTATCGACAAGCATTCTTTTCCAACATAAAATTCTTGAATATTGTTTTCTATTGTAAAAAGTTTATGGGAGACATAAACGGAATTGTCCGTGTCACCAAAAAATAGATAAATGGAGACACCACTCTTCTTTCATGTTTTCAGAATTATCCTGACAAGGTTTTTTCACAGCAAAATGAACAATTATTTCGTGAAGATGTCACTTGCTGTAATTGCACCTACAGTTATTTTGCAGTTCATCGCAAATTACAGTGAATTTCAAAATAGCTTGGAATGACAACGTGCTTGTGTGATTAGAAAAAAAAACGTTTCTGGCGATAGAAAATAACGTCAACTTACTGCATTCATTACAAACGTTCGACTGTGATAGTTTTGCAACAATTTAACCCAATACGACGTCCGCTGTTCTCACATACACAACACATTGAGTGAAGGAAATACCAATCGCTGTACCGACCTGTACTCATTGTACCGAAAAACTATCGTTAGCGTTCCCTGCAGTTTCTTCGACGGGAAATCTGATAAAGGCAATATAATTATGTCCAGGCAGTCAGAGATTTTCAATGGGAGCCCAGCAACACTGACCATGTTGACTGTGGTGCAGTGTACGTCGTATTGAGTTAAATTGTTGCAAATTTTAGCGAATGATAACGTTTGTAATGAATGCAGGTGGCGTTATTTTCTATCCTCAGAGACGTTTTTCTTATCACCCAAGTATGTTGTAATTCCAAGCTATTTTGAAACCAACTGTATCTAGTACGTTACACTTGTCGACGGACTGTGAATGCGAATAACGTAGGGCTCGACCTTCGGATGTCACCCAGAGTTTATAAATCTGAATATGTTCAAATTGTCAGGTAAACCCGATTGCCGCGTCGTTCCAAGTCTCTTAATTGTAAACAAATAAGTCAGTTATCCTTAGCTGTCTGAATCCATCAAATTGAATATAAGTGTTAAATATAATGTATGGGTTTCCCTCTAAAAGAATCCTTCAAGCCTACAAAAGTAATGACATTTTCATTCCGATATCACTCAATAGCAGACATGATAGTTTTAAAACTCCGATGGGTACTGGTATATTGATAACTCGATGAGCCTCGGTGCTATGAAAGCCATCTGTTATCAACCTTGGATGATACTTCAGAGCTCCCGCTAGTGATGTTGGCTGTAAAATAGCATTGCATCTCAGAAGGTTACTGGAGATATCACTTCCTATTTATCGTGTGTGCTGTCAACGAAGTGCTGAGCAATGAATCTGTGTGTGGTTCTTTTTCCAAGGAACTGTTACACCGATTTCATAACTGCCAATGTGGAAACGTTTCTTTCGAATGAACATTATCTACTGACACTGTTGAATGTCATTTATCCCAATGGGAAAATTGAACGCGATCCCCGTCATTGTGCTCACTGGAACAGACATCAATTGAACTCACTAAAAAGCCCGTATTTCTTACATTTAATGATACAAGGACCCAGAAATTGGAAAGTCTGCTTTATTTGGAGTCTTTAATCCGTTGAAACGTTAATGACACCTTTTCGCTTTGTTTCCTTTTTTTCATTTCACATTCTTTGCTATCGTAACAACAGTAAAAGTTGATTTAAAGTTTGACTGTTCTTTCGAACAAATTTTCGGCGTGGGATGTGAAAAAAAAAGTTCGAAGTCGAGGCCACGTTATTTACTTCCGTTGGCTAATTTCTAAGATAAAGAATTATAATTTATTAAGTTTTTATTTGGCTGTGATGCGATGTCCCGATGGGGCGCAGCGCAGCTTGAACCCAACAGATATAATAGAAACCATAGGGAAAAAATAACAATGCAATACAGGGGCAGAAGACATAAAACTATAACAATTACAACAAGATCTTATACAGATTAAGAACATGTGACAACATACAGAAAATAAGACAAATCTACATTCCTACCTATATAAGGGTATGGAAGAAAAATAATCATTAAGACGATTTTTGCATTATTTGAAATATGTTGACTTTTAAGATGTTACAGAAACAAATGTGTCTCTAGTCAATATGCAAACTATAAATTAATTAAAATTTATTTTGAAAAAAAGTGTCAAAAGCGTTTAGATTGAAAGCGAGACATCTTGTGTTGTCAGAAGATTCAAACCCGAGCGACTTTTTGACATAATTCCGATTAAACAGACTATATAAAGGTTTTTAGTCCTCTTCTATAACCCAAGTGGAGTAAATTTAATATCATCATGCATTCTCTGCAATTGAATATCCTGGGATATATCAGAATATAATTAGTTGCCCTTTTATAACCCACGGCTTTCATTAAGTTTTTTTATCAACAGGCTGAAAACATTTATCAGGTGGCTAGTTAAGGCAGCGACCGAAGGTCGCTGTGGCCGATGACCGAGCTCGGGAGGGGGGATGTGCCCCCTTTCGAGGGGGGGGGGTTCTAGGGAAAATTTTGAGATATTTTGGCTTTTTTACAGCTATTTCTTGGCTTTCCAGATGCTTTTCTATGCATTCTAAATTTATTCAGCAGTTTATCAAGTGTGATAGCTATTTTTTTGTAAAATCATTAAAACGCAAACAATGAAACAAAAATCCAAGGACAGCAAGTTGCAAAAAGCGACTGAGGAAGAGTCCGCACACTGGTTTCGAAACGTAGCGTCAAAGGATCACGCTGTCATTTGAAAGCCAGGTTACGGCTACGTCTCCCCATGGCTTATATCTACATCGGGTACCAGTAAGGGTGATCGAGCTCGAGTCACTTGCTACACCAGCTGCAAACAATAGAACGCGCACTCTAGGACGCGCGTCCACTGTATGGGGACCGTGCTCCCTGTAAAAATTACACCGTGGTTTTGATGGAAACCTATTTTCATACAGCTTTTTGTCGGAGCTTTTAGCATGAAAGCGGACGTTGTTAGTGATAATTGAATGATCAGTACATTATCTTCGAGTTGTGGGTTTTAAATGTTTGAATGTCGATATAGTTACAAAGTATTTAAAAATCCAAACAAAATAATTTGAAAAGGACATATTTCTCATCAAATTGTGATTTTTCCCATTTCACATATTGGGAGGGGATGATGTTAAGCGATGTGCAATATCTGAACAATAATTTATGTGAAAATAAACAACATTGTTTAATTGGAAATCTAAATAATTCTGCAAAATATTGATAAGGCGTGGTCATTACATTTAAGTTTGCAAGAGCTTTAACTGTTATTTTGGAAGGCCTGGGAAGCGGTAATTTGAATTCTTATACACATTTTCAGAGGAAAAATAGTGAAAACTATTATTTATTATTTAATGTGGTTCACATGTAAATAAAACAAGTGCAGCATTGCAAGAAATGAACTGAAAGTAAATATATCAAGAGTAGTCCCCGCTATTACGTGATTGTTACAGATGGAATTACGCTTTCCGAATGTGCCTAGACTTTGTATGTGCTGCGATGAAGTTTATGTCCCATTTCCACGCCATGAAAGCAGTTTATTCAGATCATTTTGAAGGTGTACGCTGTGAGAGATGTAATTGACAATCTTGATTTAGAACCATCTGAAACTTTCGTATTCTTGAAAGTTATTGTGCTTATTACGAACAACATTTGCTCTAACATTGAACCTTGAGGAACTCCGAAAAATTAGCAGCATCAACAACAACCCGTTTACTGGGTGGCAAATATGATGCAATCCTGTACATCAGATAACCAGGGAAGGCAAGAGAAACGATTTTATGGATATGTGGATCATAAGACACTGAGGTTCTACAAACGCCGAAGTAAACAAGCTTTTCCAGGATTTAATCATATAAATCAAATGCGGCTCAATTGAAAATAAATTTGTTTGATTAGCGAAAGTGTGAGCTAGAGGCTACATGTAGAATGTGATATTTAGACACCGTTGCTAAATACTAGCCAGTGAAGACATCTGACACTAGGTCTTCTTGTCCATGAAAACGCTTGCAATTAATCCGGCTCACACTCTTGATTTTATTATGGGAAATGAATAGTAGTGGTAATATATTATTGTAACAAATCACAAGCCAAGTACGTTTTATCAACGTTAACTGTTACAGTAGCGATTCGTTGATTTAAGAAGGTTATCGGGTGAGGGCTGTGTGTCACACAGCAAAAATTTATGGATTGAAGGCCAATCAATGAGGAAATGCGTTATTGTTGTGTGGCCTTAATCTATTCTGTTGAGTAGTATATAGCCTTATTTCCTTGTTTTATGGTACTTGTTACATTCCCGCCAAGGTTGCAGTGTTGTTACATATTATCTCGCAGAGATATCTTTGATATCATTAAATGTGTAGTGTATTTAGAAGTCCTATACAACACGGATAATTGTTTGTGCCTGAAATCATCTCATCAAGTCTTAAGATATGCAGTGAGTCGGTAATTAATACTTACCAACAAAGATAAGAATTTTTATTGGGCACGAGGGAAAAAAGACGGCCGTTACCTGAATCCACAATTTCTTGTTATCTGCGAGTGATTCTTTTCAATTATCTCTATGCCTTGGTTTCACCATCTAAACTTGCATGCAATGTGAACTAGATGAAATATCACGGATAATGATTATAACGTGTGACCGTTGTATATTGCATGATGATTATTTTAACCCTCTCGGTCACCGACATAGTTCAAGTTTGTGAACTCGATTAAATCATGTATGAGCTAATTAGTGGGTATTTTGATACTACTGAACTGTACATGGCAGATGTGAATGTTGCGTAGCATTTATACTGTCCGACCTTAATCCTATCTACCGCTAGTGCGTGCTCAGTTGGTGCATCACCATCGACGGTCTGTATGTAAGCGCTTTGCAATAAAAAGGAAAATAATTTTGCAATCTTTTAAAAAATTATTGTCCCTGCTTTCTTGGGATCCCTGCTGTCCTAGACATCATGGGGATCTTTAACGGATTATTAAAGATTGCGTTCCTATATGTTGGTGTGTTTTCTTCTGAAGAGTGTATTGATAGCCGACAAATTCTCCAGAAATCGGTTCAATCTAAATCGCGTAAATAGAACAACATGATACTAACTTCGATTTATCTCTCAAGCTTGGCGAACACGCATGTGCGGCTTCTTGTTTGTGATGTAAACTTTCCATCCGTTTAAGTAAAGTCAATGACATGTAAGCTCTTAGAGAAGCGGAATGTACTCCGCGTCTGTAACATCTAACAACATTCAATCAATTACTGGCGCGTTAAGTTGTCAGGAATCCTGCAGGCGTTGTATAGAATTTTCATATTTTTTAGACTTTCGCCAACTTCCTTCCTCGAAGGAACTATTTCTATACGTTTCATGGTAATTACATCGTAAGAACCTTGGCTCGGATAACCACAATTTGAAAACAACCCTTGAATGCCTTACTGAAGAAAACCGTATTTAAAAATATTCTTTCCTTGAAGATGTCGCGATATTGAATTCCCTATTTGCGCAATACAAATCCGACGCATGTATATCAAAATCGTCTTGTGATCCCACCCTTTCGGTAAGTTAAGCTGCAATACAGCCGCCAGGTCACTGTCGGAATGGTCATTTACCCAAATGGACTGAATTCGATAGGTGAAATTCGATCCCCCTCCGTGCCCGCAAGGAACCAATGATAGAATGCAACTATGTGCGTGTGTATGCGTGTGTCTCAAGTATGAAACTGATAGGATCACAGAAGTTTTACTGTTAAACGTTGTGCGCTTACGTCATCAGCTCACTACCTAAAGAAATTTTGTCAACGATATGTGAAATTGACACTGTCAGTAAAGCATTTTAATTCAAGATGCTTCAAAGCCTCTTACGTTACTTGCCCATGCCTTAAACCCAAGTAGATCCTTTGAGGCGTAACCTTATCCTAGCCTCAAACTATCAAGGAAAAATCAAATGCTTTTGTCGTTAGTCTCCCGCTCAAAAGAATGACAAATTGAAGTGAAGATTGACATTCATAATTTTACACGTGGCAAAGGAATGTAGAAACGAGTAATTTCGTACTTTTTCACTCTTTTTGAGCCCTGCGGGACATCAGTCGTTTTTCGGTAGGATTTTGCAAATTGTACATATTTTCCATGAACACACAGCGTCATATGCTCATATGTCTTTGAGTTGACGCGATAGAGACCATAATATGTGAAAAAACGACACCACAGAAGTATAAACATCCGCCTTGATACAAAGCAATCGCGCATAATCTCTTTTCAATTTTGCTTGTTTCATCTGATGTAAAAGTGGCTGCTCATATCAGAAACAAATCTGATTCTGCATGAACACTTGTTTTTTATCACATATTGAAATTGAATACCACACATGACCAGCTCTTGACAGCTACTCTCAATGTTATCAGTTATACACATCGCTGAGACTCCGATCTGAATAGCTCGACTGTGTGGACCAGGGCTACAACAAGTGCGCTGGCGCTTACAGTCGGCAGACAGGGACAATGATTTCGGATAGAAATTCTGTTTGGCACTGTTTTCTCTCTCCCAGATGCGAATTGAGTGATGAGTCAAAGGCCAACGAAGAACAAGAGCCGTATTTGTGTAATCCTGGACTAACGTAATCTGAGCGCACGGTAAATATTTGCACCGAAACATATGAACTTTTCGGCCGATCAATCAGCGACAGAGGGATTCCGCGCGGCCGAGAGCAAATTAATATAAAAATAAATTCTAAAGTGAATTGAATGAACGTCTTATAATCACATTGAGCGTATTTTGTTCTTGTCGTCTGTCCAATTATAATCCGCTTCAATTCACTTGGGAGATTGCATACGCAATAGATTTTCCGTTTGCAGGCTACGACAAGATACCCAGAACGAACAATCTATCATTGGCCTACCCTAAAGCTGGTGCCGAGAAAGTTAAGTTCACGCAAAAGAAACAATCGCGGTTCAGCTCTAATCAAATTTTTGATTGTGAACAAGTCACGCATGCTCTCCAATAACCACCTAATAAGATTGGACGCTGGTATTTTCTAATCAGTACTATACGCCTTGCTTTAATTTGTGTACTTTAACACACGGCGATGTTGATTAGTGCGTTCAATGTAGGTCTCTCATCCTATCATGAATATCTCAAGGAGGAGCAATTGATGATTTTCTTTGTATGGCGACTCCCTAATCTCCACAATGCAAAAATCTAATTTTTATTCCATGAAATGACGACATACTTATCCAGGATAAATTACAGTGTTCAATTGAATAAATTTTTCTCCAAATGCGATAAACTGTCAAGCATTTACTAGCCCGCTCTCCGCTGATTTTCAGTCTCCGATTTAAACTGAAGTTTTTACCTCTGCCCAATTTCCATATTTGGTCGCCATTAATGGCTCAGGTATATTAAGCCGTCAATTTTTATTTAGAGACAATCCACGACGCAGATTTAATATGTAACCATCACATTGTGAGCCGAGGGACATGGCCTTCAAAAACGTTACGTCCGGCAGCAAGCATATCTGACAATGACAAATGTATCCGGTGGTTTATCACCCGCTGTGATTGGTCAATAGCAGGCCCGATCACCCGGATGTCTAGACGACGAAAGGGGTGGCCGGCTGCAGTGAGGGCAGCAAGGTACTTATTATAAATCTCCCTGTTGCAGTCCAATGCTATTAAGTCCAAGAGAGGTGGGCCGTTCGTTTAATTCTCCCTCGCGTAGATGTTGCTTCTACAACAGTTACAGACTTCCTCTCTTTGGTGTTCATCTCTTTCGAGGGCTAGTGACGACCAGACGTATCACTTATCGGTAAGTGTGGTGAAATCACACTTTGCACTTAGACATCAGTGTGTCAATCAATTTTATCTCGGCAGTCACTGTTCCTATACGCTATGTTAGTGTTCTTATGCCATCGAGCAACACGTTTAAGATTTTTTATACATTGCATATCCGTTCGGATATTTGTCTAATCTGTGAGGTTTGTTATGGCTTGTAAGTCAAGTACCGTCTGGTCTACACATAAACACTACATTCAAACGAATGCCTGTTGTCAACTTGAAAATCATCTGACTCTGAAGGTTGACTCAAGGGAGGCTACATAACAGACGTAAATGTTAAAACTTCCCAAAGGAGAGCAACAACTGAAGGCAGGGGAGCATCGTTCCATGATTATTTTATATCAACCATCGGAGTATGACACTTGAGAACCCCGTAAATCGGTTCCTAGACGGGAGGCAATTCATGACTCGAACTAAAATCGCTCTATTCTCAAACATAATGTACCTCTTTATTTCACCAGCTGTCCCCGAGAATGAATTCAATAACAGGGCAAATCTATCTTATGTGTTTTTTTTCACTTAGAACTCATTTTGCAATATAACTTTGCAGACTTGTCTGTGTGCTGGCTCGTTTCCTTGTTCTCGCACTTAATTAATGTTTATGAATTTTCGTATTAAATCTGCTTTTATATCAAACTCTTCTACTCATCATGCAGTGGTGGCTAAGATAAGCAAAGTTAGCATCGATTATCAATTCTGCGAAGGATGGAATCAGTACATGTTACACAGCCATGACACATTGAAATAAAATTTGCATTTAACTCTCTTTTATAAGCTTTGGATTCATTTTCGGAATGACTCTTTTACTGATTATGAAGATCGCTCATTCTGATCTTGATATAGTCAACTGTAATCATGTGCAAACATAAGAAACTGGTTATCTTGAAATGGTCAGTTTATTGCACATGTCAGGTATTACATCAGTTGATTTTGACATTGCCTTTTAGAAAAACCTCTTGTCTGTGACAGAAGTAAGGAAAAGGTTCGCGTTAAGGTAGTATGCGCCTCGAAAGTGAAACACTTAAACTTTTGCTCAAACTTTCCTTAAAAGTCTCTCAACCATTCTCTTTCAAAATCAAGAATAACAATCAGGGGGGTCATCGTGCAAGTTTTGTTACTAGAGAAACAAATAACTCGAGAGTTATCGATATTTAAAATTCAAAATGACCGCCATCCCTGTGTTAACTCTATGGAGAAAAATAAATTTTCAATTTTCGAAAAAACTAAGCCGGTGAAAAGTTTTCTTACAACAAGAGCTTTAAAATGAACCCCGGAAGTTGTATATCAGAAAAGAATTGTAAAAGTTTGAGGATCCGAATATCTATCCCCGAGGCGCGATCTACCTTAATAGGCCAAGGCAGGCTAAACCCGGTTAAATACATGGCACAGTGCCGAGTCTTTGTGTGTCAGAAGCCAACTTCTGTAAACATCAGGAACACTATAGGATTTCTCTGCTGACAGAATCAAAACACTCTCACTGTTTGTCTGGAACAACGTCAGCCAAAACAATAGAGTTACCGGCTGAATGCAAAATAGTGGATTATATGTTGCTCCGTTAATCCCTTAAATATATATGTACAATGGCATATCGATAAGAGCTACCTGCCTGCCTGCCTGCCTGCCTGCCTGCCTATCACTATATCTATATATCTGTCTATCTATCTTTATATCTATCTATCTATCTATCTATCTATCTATCTATCTATCTATCTATCTATCGATCGATCGATCGATCTATCTATCGATCGATCGATCAATCGATCGATCTCTATCCATCTATTTATCTCTCTCTCCATCTATCCATACATCCATCCATCTCTCTATCCATTTATCTATTTACATGCATCTATCTGTCTCAGTGTCTCTCAATTCAGCAATCCATCCATAACAATCGCCAAAACTCTAATTTGCCTGACTGTTCAATGATGTAACCCACGTATTATGAACTGTATATTTAGTCAGTAGAACATGTGAAATATAACATGTTTTACTCAGACTACACGTCACGTCATACAAAACATGGATAAAGTAAGCTTACGTCGCAACCAAGCAGACTAGGCCAATTTCAACATTTTCCTTTCTTAGGTTGTCGTCAGGCAAAACTTCAGACTGTCCGCTTTCTTGAAACCTGTTCGTTATATTTCTGTAGCCATCATGAGCACAGTCCATAATTGATGTCTTATTAGAAAAAGTGACATTGACATCCACAGATCACAGGAACGCTATCCACTTAATGTCGCCGAGGTAGATTTGCAGAGGGCCATTTGAAACGGTCGTCAAAAGTATAGAAAGTATACCAAACAGTGCTTGGGAAAATGCATTCGAATGGCCAACGGTTTGAAAAGTTATGTGGAAATTTGCATCCCTTCCCAAGGAAGTACAGACGAAATGTGTTAAGTCATTTTGTGAAAGAAAGCAGTTTAAAGTTTCCATGCTCGCAGTATCAGCGAATGTTAAAAGTTACAAGTGTACGTACCGCCCTGCACGCTCGCATTCAACTTCGTTTTATATTCTATAAGGTTCTGCAAACAAAATACTCAAGTACATTTTATGAAATAGCTTATTATCAAACTTTATGTAACGCTAGCGGCTGCTAGACGGGAATCCCCCTACAGTTTTATCCGAATGGATTTCAAAAGTGCATTAACAACGGTTATGACAGTTTATATTGTCGGCATTTTAGATATGAATTATCTGTCTGTCACAAGCTGTATTGCCATTTGATTGGGGCATGATATATCAAAGCAGTGTCATTTAAGTGACATATATTAAGTAGGACGCTACTGCCACCTTCCATCTGGCTATTCCTCCCAAGTATCTTCCTCTCTAACTGACTATCACTGGCAATAACCAAAGCCTTTCTTTATTTTCCGTTTAATGTTTAGCTTTGTTTCTGTCTGTCTGTCTTTTTCTCTTAAAGTCTATTGGAACTATTTTGGGATAATTGGATTTTCATATTTTTCAAATTTCTCAAAAGTGTTAGGTGCCATATATCTGAATGTTGTAATATTGCAAATTACTCATAAAAACAAGTGTGAAAGCAGATGAGATTACCTTTTAAGATTAAATCGACATTACTTCATCATCCAATTATCCCAAGTTAGTTCCAATCGTGTTCCTAATATTTGTGTCTAGCGGCCTCTCTCTATCTCTGTATGTCTATATTAAAATGCTACAATCCAGCAATTTTGACACAACTAACTTACTAAGATACACTGACTGTCTGATGCTCATGATTTTATAGCCGCATTGAACTTTGAATCGAGCAGATTACTTCTATACCTTTAAGTCATGAAATACAAAGCCTTGTCTTCATTTAAAAAGTATTCTAAGAAAACTCCTCCGATTAAGATAAAAAAACTTTATCAATGACATAGTTAACCTCCGTCGAAAAACTCATCACTTTAACGGGAACCTTTTCATTATCGGTGGGTGTGTGGGAATAGCTTCAAAACCATAAACTACGTTATCGTAATTTACGGTAATTAAAATTCGGACGCAAGCATACAGCAATAGACGTATTCAGTGATGCAATGCCTGCCTTTTATATAATACGTCTTTCTACCCCTAAAATTACTTCACTGCTAGACTTATTCGACTTGTTAAATGCATCCTTACAAGGTGGAGACAGAGTGTGACGAACTTTATACTATCATGATATCCAACAAATGTGAAATAAGTATCGTTCGTAGGTAGTTTTTTTAATTATTCAACGTACAAGACTAGTATACCACTGCTAAACCCATATCACTAGTTTTGCTCTTTGTGATATTCATACATGTACTTTACATAAATCAATACTACACATAGCACTTTAAGTACCCGATGTACATGTCCGGCACGATGTGCAACTTTAAAATTTTTTTTGAGTGTTGTTCATGCCATTACTAGAAGTTAGAGTTATGAGTTATCGCACAACAGCACCCTTGTCTTACATAAACAGTACATTAACTCGATACCATAAAATATCAGGAACAACTACGTTATATAGACATGTCAGCTGCTGGTACTATAGACAATACCTGGCATAACAAAAGAAAGGAGATATTCCAATTTGGCTGGTAAGACGTCAACATACAGATCACACTTTATTTTAACCAAATATTAAGAAGCTGAAATTTACATATTAAAGTTTGAATATAACTTTCAAATTTGCAGGCAAGGAATTCTCTGATCATTGACAAACCTAATGGACTATTTCCTTTTTTCTTTCCAGCTTTTGTAACTGAGACCGTCTTGCGATGAGCTAATGACGCACTTCAAATTTTCAACGTTACTAAGTCAATAGTTTGTGTTGCACCTTGCACTCTTCTACTGGCAATCATAATGGAGAACTATGTTGCATTGGGAACGGCAAGTCTTTTCGGTCAAAATCAACGCGGTTACAGCGATTTGTTTGAGAACCAGACGGCGAACATTTCCACCTTTGCCAGCAGCAACAGTACAGAATCGTCGATTTCATTCTCCGACATAACAGAGGACATGAATTCAACGGCCGTGAGAAAGATAACCCGAGATGAAAAACTGGCGAAAATCGAGATCCTGCAGCAGATTGCCGTATTCGTTTTGGCCCTCATCGGGAACCTGTGTGTTCTGGTGACTCTCTGGCGAAAACGCAGGACAATGACACGTATGCATGTATTTATAATGCATCTCAGCATAGCTGACCTCATTAGCATTTTCTTTGGTGTGTTACCCCAGTTGATCTGGGACATCACCTTCGAGTTCATGGCACCGGATTTCGTCTGCCGCCTGATGAAGTATGTGCAAGTAGTCGGCATGTATTTACCGACCTACGTCTTGGTGATGACAGCTCTGGACAGATACATGGCAATTTGCCATCCCATGTCAGGAATGAAAGGAACACGGGCGCGCGTGCGCATCATGATCGGAACGGCGTGGGTGATGTCACTCGTCTTCAGCATTCCACAGATATTTATCTTTCACCTCGCCCATATAACCCCTGACTTCACCTACTGCAAGTCCCAGTCATGGTTCGCCAAGGGGCAAAGCATTTACACCACTTCCGTTGCCGTCCTCGTGTACTTTCTCCCGACCTTCATCCTGGCATGGGCCTACGGAATGATATGGAGAGAAGTGTGGAGAAACGCCCAGTTGAAATCGCAGTGGGAGAACAAAGCCAAAGGACCTACATACGCAAACGGACATGCCCATAGCTACTCAAACAGTCTAAGAAACGGGGACTTAAAGCCCAGTGGCAGAGCCAACATCATGCCCAGGACACATTATGCGGGAAGGGGGATCACAAAAGCAAAGATCAAGATGGCCAAAATGACACTTGTCATTGTTATTGTATATTTTTTATGTTGGACTCCATTCTTTGCCGTCCAGCTTTGGGCAGCCTGGGATACTAATCCTAACATCGAAGGTATGTATTGTGACATCACATCAAATGTTGCCTACACAACTGCTTGCCCTTAATTTTGAACCTTAATTCCTTTTCCCAACTAGATGTTTTGACGTTACCAAATTTTGATTATTTACTCCATATTTACAGTCTTAAATTCGCTTTGAACGTCATGATATCATCATTATATTGAATGAAACTAATATTTAAATTAAGCATTATATGCAAGCAGCCTGATCAAAGTAGAGAATTCCCTGACTATTTCTTAAGATATTACTTTATACATTACTTCATGCATTGGGCAAACTTAAGACAATATTCTAATCACTTAGGATTCTAAAATCGTTGTTACCATGACAATTATTTAAGGTAAAAGCTGACATAATGATCCTTTTTGTTCGCAGCGCCTTTGGTGGTCACTTTACAAATAATGGCGACGTTGAATAGCTGTACAAACCCTTGGATCTACATGGCGTTCAGCGGTAACCTGCTCCATGAGCTGAAGAGGCTGTGCTGTGGTCGCAGAATCAGCCTTTTCGGTCGCTCTGGCACCATGAATTCTAGCGACCGAGAGTATCGCTATGGCTCTGCACGGTTTTACAAGACGCCGGCGACAAGGACTGGTTCCTGCACGACGGCAGTGTCGCTCATGCACAGGACGGCGTGCGTGAATTTCGCCGGCCAATACAATTACGAAGGGGACGCCCATCCGGTCATATCAACGTCATCAGACTCCCAATCAAGGGCAAGAGATTCCTCGTCGTTGCCGACCACACCCACAACGCCTGAACCAAAGGCGTCGCCAGCTTACCGACTGAAGAAAGTAGTCGATGGTCGAAACTTAGAAATGTTCACGTCTGTGTGAAAGATACGACAATTTTAACAAACTTTGACGGACATAAAATTGTTCTCTTGTCTCGTGAGGATTCAAGAAATGATCACAATAGCCTTGTATAACAATCAGTTGCCTTCAAAAAATATCAGTAATTTCTACTTGTGTAACTGTTCTTTCCTTTTGGGAATATTGAACGCTACTTTGCAAAAGCTGGAAGTTAGATTTTTAACATAATATATCATGACTACTACCATTTTAACAAAATTGTCAATATACCTTGTAAATAATAGACGAACCAAAAAACACATTGTGTGATGTACCGTACATGACCTAGAAGGCTTTCATATCAACTTTTGTGATAATGTACTTTAAATATAGATATATTTTAGGGATTTATCAATGTATTTATAGTGTCCATACAATTTAACTTCTATGTAAATGAAGTTTTTCTGGCGTGTAATATACTGTAGATTTCTGATCTGTATCGATATCTAGGCAAAAGTACGGCATATGTATATCTATTTAAAACGGCGTAAAAATTCATAATTTTCCACATTTTCAACAACTTTCACTGTTATATTGTTTTGACGTCTTCTACTGCTATGGTCTTTTTACGGGTAGATGATGACTAAGTATGTAAGTCATACACACATATGATAAAAACAAATAAATTGGCGATTTTGAGGCGGAATATTCAAACCCAGACATCCGGGGCACCTACTGGGATCCTCAAAGCAATGAAATTTTAGCAAACAGCAGAGCT